>NC_046154.1:121887256-121917056 GCF_011064425.1 Rattus rattus | reverse complement strand
ATCGTTACTTCGTTCCAATTCTGTTACTTCTCAATTAGTCCTGGATTTCCTGTATGTTTGGACCCAATGCTTTTTCCTTTACATACTCTTTGACTGTTCCCACGATTAATGATTTCTGGAATCTTCTGCTGCAGTTCTCCTTCCATCTCTTATATTCTGTTGGGTGAAGCTAGTATCTACAGCTCCTTGTCTCTTCTTTTGGTTTTCTATATCAGGGTTGTTTCCATGTGTTCTTTCTTGATTGCTTCTATTTCCATTTTAATTCCTTCAACTGTTTGATTGTGTTTTTCCTTAAATTCTTTCAGACATTTTTTTGATTCCTCTCTCTGTAGGCTTTCTACTGGTTTATTTAATGTTTTCCTGTGTTTCCTAAGGGGAGTTCTTCACGCCTTTCTTGAAGTCCTCCAGCATCATGATCAAATATGATTTTGAAACTAGATCTTGCTTTTCTGGTGTGTTTGGATATTCGTGTTTGCTTTTGGTGGGAGGTGGGCTCGATGATGCCATGTAGTCTTGGTTTCTGTTGCTTGGGTTCCTCGCTTGCCTCTGCCATCAGATTATCTCTAGTGTTACTTTGTTCTGCTATTTCTGACAGTGGCTAGACTGTCTATAAGCCTGTGTGTCAGGAGTGCTGTAGACCTGTTTTTCCTCTTTTCTTTTTCAGCCAGTTATGAGAACAGAGCGTTCTGCTTTCGGGCGTGTAGTTTTTCCACTCTACAGGTCTTCATCTGTTCCTGTGGGCCTGTGTCTTGAGTTCACTAGGCAGGTCACTTGCAGCAGAAAAGTTGGTCTTACCTGTGGTCCCGAGGCTCCAGTTCGCTGGAGGGGTGCTGTCCACGAGCTCTCTGAGGCGGCAGCAACCAGGAAGATCTGCCCCGCCCTCTCCGGGAGCTTCTGTGCACCAGGGTTCCAGATGGCGTTTGGTGTTTTCCTCTGGCATCTGAGATATGTGCAGAGTGCAGTCTCTTCTGGTTTCCCGGGCGTGTCTGCCTCTCTGAAGTTTTAGCTCTCCCTCCCACGGGATTTGGGTGCAGAGAACTGTTTATCCGGTCTGTTCCTTCAGGTTCCGGCGGTGTCTCAGGCACAGGGGTCCTTCCACTCCTGGGCCCTCCCCCACGGGAACCCAGAGGCCTTATACAGTTTCCTCTTGGGCCAGGGATGTGGGCAGGGGTGGGCAGTGTTGGTGGTCTCTTCCACTCGTCAGCCTCAGGAGTGCCCACCTGACCAGGCAGTGAGGTCTCTCTCCCACGGGGTCTGGGAGCAGAGATCTGTCATGGCTGATCAGCGGGTTTGGGACTTGTAAAACATAGGCGTGCCCAGTCCTAGAGGAATTCTGCCTCTGTGTCCCGAGTTCACCAGGCAGGTCTCTTGCAGCAAACGCTGGTCTTACCTGTGGTCCGAGGCTCAGAGTTTCAGCTCGGGGTGCTGCCCATGGCAGCTCTGGGCGGCAGCAACCAGGAGATCTGTGCCGCTGTTTCCGGGAGCTTCGTGCACCAGGGTTCCAGGTGGCGTTTGGTGTTTTCCTCTGGCATCCGAGATGTGTGCAGAATGCAGTCTCTTCTGGTTTCCCAGGCGTGTCTGCCTCTCTGAAGGTTTAGCTCTCCCTCCCAAAGATAGCATTTTCAACAAACGGTGCAGGTTCAACTGGAGGTCAGCATGTAGACGAATGCAAATTGATTCATTCTTATTGTCCTGTGCAAACCTCAAGTCCAAGTGAATCAAGGACCTTCACATAAAACCAGATACACTCAAACTAATACAATAAAAAGTGGAAAAGAGCCTTAAACACATGGGCACTGGGGAAAATTTCCTAAAGAGAACACCAAAAGCTTATGCTCTAAGATCAAAAATCAACAAATGTGACCTCATAAAATTGATAACCTTCTGTATGGCAAAGGACACTGTCATTAGGACAAAACAACAACCAAAAGATTGGGGAAAGATCTTTACCAATCCTACATCTGATAGAAAGCTAATAGCCAATAAATACAAAGAACTCAAGAAGTTAGACTGCAGAGAGTCAAATAACCCTATTAGAAAATGTGATACAGAGCTAATCAAAGAATTCTCAGCTGAGGAAAATTGAATGTATGAGAAGTGCCTAAAGAAATGTTTCACATCCTCAGTCAGCAGGGAAATACTAAGCAAAACAACACTGAGATTCCAACTCATACGAGTCAGAATGGCTAAAATCAATGATTCAGGTGGTAACATGTTGGCAAGCATGTGGAGAAAAATGAAAACTCCTCCATTGTTGGTGGGATTGCAAGTTACGACAACCACTCTAAAAATAAGTAGGAGGTTCCTCAGGATATTGGACATAGTACTACCCGGGGACCAAGCTATACCACTCCTTGGCATAAAGCCAAATGATGCTCCAACATATAACAAGGACACATACTCCACTATGTTTATAGCAGCCTTATTTATAATAGTCAGCAGCAGGAAAGAACCCAGATTCCTTTCAACAGAGGAATGAATACAGAAAATGTGGTACATCTACCCAGTGGAGTACTATTCAGCTACCAAAAACAATGACTTCATTAAATTCATAGGCAAATGAATGGAACTAGAGAAACTCATCCTGAGTAAAAAAACTCAATCACAAAATCACACAGTGTATATAAGCACTGATAAGTGGATATTAGCCCAAAAGCTCAGATTACCCAAGATACAATTCACAGACCACATGAAGCCCAAGAAGAAGGAGTACCAAAGTGCAGATGCTTCAGTCCTTCTTAATATGGGGAACAAAAATATTTATAGAAGATATGCAAACAAAGTTTGTAGCAGAGACTGAAGAAATGGCCATTCAGAGCCTGCATCACCTGGGAATCATGCCCATATACATACAGCGACCAAACCAAGACAATATTGCTAATACTAAGAAGTGCATGCTGACAGGAGCCTGATATAACTGCCACCTGAGGTGCTCTGCCAAGAGCATGACAAATACAGAGTTGAATGCTAGCAGCCAAACATTCAACTGAGAATGGGTTGCCCAATGGAAAAGTTAGAGAAAGGATTGAAGGAGTGGAAGGAGCTTGCAACCCCATAGAACAACAATATCAACCAACCAGAGCTCTCAGGGACTAAAGCACTACCCAATGAGTACACATGGACAGATCCATGGCTCCAGCTGCATGTGTTACTGAGGATGACCTTGTTGGGCACCAATTTGAGGAGAAGCCCTTAGCCCTGCCAAGGCTGGACACCCCCCACTCTAGGGGAATGTCAGGAAGGGGTTGTAGGGAGGGGGAACACCCTAATAGCAGTAGGGGGAAAGGTATGGGATAGGGGGCTTATAGACATGAAACCAGGAAATGGGATAGCTTTTGAAATGTAAATAAAAGTATCCAATAAAAATGTATGGTATTCAGAAGAATAAAGAAAATTTAAAATGAAGAAAAGATATGGATGTATATGTTCTCAATAGATGATAGATTGATAGATAGATGATAGATAGATAGATAGATAGATAGATAGATAGATAGATAGATAGATAGATAGATAGATAGGTAGACACATATACATGTAGTATTATTTCTTTTCAACAAGAACTTGGGGGAGGTGTTAAGATTTAAGCAAAAAAACTGAAAATTCACAGTGTATGAATTATATCACGTGCATTTGGGGATCACTGGTACCCAGTTTTCTTCTGTATAGGCTAATGTGAAGCACCACATCTATAAAAGCATGCGAAAAGACAGGAAAAATAGCTGAGATCTTTCCAAGGACAATTCCCATCATAGCACGTGTTGGGACTTATCCAGTGGCAGTGGACTGACTGCTTTGACCTTAGAGGAGTCCGTGCCCCCGAGATGGCAATGCAGCACCTTCTAAATGCATTTTCACATTTATTCTTGGGGGCCAGCACCTCAATGTTCTTACATCCTCTACCTGAGCATCCTCTGGAACATATTCAGGCTTTTCTGCTGTCTCTATAGCTGGCTCATGTCCTCTGGTTGCTGTTGCGGCAGAGGCTCCTCTGGTAGGGGGCCAGGTCTGTTCACTCCCAGGCTAAGGGTGAGGCCATTGAGGCCCTGCATCAGCATTTCCGAGGGAGGGTTGGGGACTGTGTTCCTCTCC
This sequence comes from Rattus rattus, assembly GCF_011064425.1. Classification (NCBI taxonomy): domain Eukaryota; kingdom Metazoa; phylum Chordata; class Mammalia; order Rodentia; family Muridae; genus Rattus; species Rattus rattus. Next base: position 121,912,967 of record NC_046154.1, on the reverse strand, counting down.
CTACTCATCCGAGCAATATTTTGCACATGGCTCTGGCATCAAAGCTGATTCTGAGCTCAGTCGCCTGAGAGAAAGGCTCTGACATCACTTTCAAGCAGGTAAGGTGTTATGTGATCCCAGTGGCAGCATCTTGAGGACCTCAGGAAGACTTTCTTCCTCTGAGGAGAAAACTGCTTCTCTCAGTACTGCTGCCACAGTGTCTTCTTCCCCTCAGCCTGCTGCTGAAACAGCCCCTCTGACAGAGGAGCAGGGACACCTGAGCTGGGACTGGGTCTGGGGCTTGCTGCTCAGGACACGGAGGCCCATGCTTAGATTTTCTGAAGAGGAAGGTTGAGGATTTGTTTCAATAAGTGTCTTGTGAGCACTTCACAGTGGCTATGTAGGAGAGCACAGAAATTGACACTGGAACCCATTTCTGCAGTGGATCCATGGAGGTCTAGTCTAAGCTACAGGCCACACTGAGCCCTGGACCCACAGGAAAAGTGAAAGGGGAGGCTTGTGGAATAACTAGACAAGGGTAAGGATGTATACAGCCAGGAAAAGCCAGACTGTAACAAGAGGTGAGAAGAGAAAAATTAAAGCTCATGATTATTCATGTCATTTTGTCTGTACTCCCTCATCTTTGAAATGGCCACCCCAGGCTTCTTCTGAGGGTTGGCACATGATGATACATGTCAAAGAGCTTAGCACAGGGCAGTATACATCAACAGTATCTCTGGCACAGCTGTCAACAGTGGGTTGAATGGTCTGAGGTACGGATCAGGGTACCACCAGATGAGCCTAAAATGGTACTCCTTGACCCTGATAGATGAAGCAAACCTTATGGAGAAAGGGTAAGGATTTGGGTACATTACCTGTAAAGCAGTGGCCAGGCTTGGAGGGGGAGCAGGCACCTGAGAGCATTCCAGTTCCTACCAGGCATACCTTCACTTGTGCTTGTATTTTGCACTATTCATCTCAAATAGGTTCTGGTCAATTTTTCTATAGATGTGTGTACTCAATTGTACTCAGCATCCCAGAGCTTGGAACAGGATAATGTCGTCAAATTCTTATTCTTATTGTACAGATCTTTTACTTGCTTGGTTAAAGTCACACCGAGGGTATTTTATATTATTTGGGACTATTATGAAGGGTGTCTTTGCTAATTTCTTTCTCCGCTTGTTTCTCTTTTGTGTAGAGGAAGGCTACAGATATATTTGAGTTAATTTTATACCCAGCCACTTTGCTGAAGTTGTTTATCACCTTTAGTAGTTCTCTGGTGGAACTGAGATTAAGACTGATCATACTTAAAAAGAGTGGTGGCTGGGCTGGAAAGATGGCTCAGCCATTAATGGCTAGGGGCTCACAAAAAATATAAGAGGAGTGGTGGCAAAGTCATGGCCCAGTTAGGGCAAGGGATACAACTACATCAACTGTAATAAAGAGTTTGTCACCAAATTATGGATGCATGTGTTCAGTTTCAGTATGTAACGTACCAACTTGTTGTCTCTGTGCTATTTTAACTTGTATCTTTCCACTATCAGGAAAGAACCAGTCTGATGTCATACTTACATTGATTGCTGAGAGACAAAGCACATATCTTTGAATCCAGTGATGGACAGTTAAAAGAGTTTACACAATATCTTTCTACAAATCCAGTGCTACAGAGGATAATAAATGGAAAAGCCCAACATAAGGAGACAAGTTACACACTAGAAAAAGCAAAAAGCTAATCGTCTTCTTTCTACATATCCAGCGCTACAAAAGAATAATAAATGGTAAAACCCAACATAAGTAGGCAAAGCTACACCCTAGAAAAGGCAAGAAACTAATTGTCTTGGCAACAAAATAAAGAGAAGAAAAGCACACAAACATAACCTCACATCCAAATATGAATTGCTTGTTCTTTTACATTTCAAGGAAACACACACAAACTTTTTCATGCCACTTAATTTTTCAAAATAAGGAAATCACATTTTAAAACTACATTTAACATGGACACCATAAATGAGCAACTTGAAAAACAACTGAATTGGACTTGTAATACATTCAGTCTCAGGAAAAGTCCTCATGCTGTTATTTTCACATGAATAAGGCATCAATTGTGACAGGAAACATATCAAATTGTGATGAATGACCCTTTCAAATTGCTATTGTAAAACAAAACATCAAAAGAATACAATGCCAATTGAACTTTAACTAAAAAATATAGACAAAGCCAAGAGTGCTTTGCATGAATGCCATTGGTTTTTAATATATTAACCAACAAGGAGAATGCCAAAGCCTTCAGCTCAGAGAATGTCTTCTCTTTTGGAGGCTATAAAAATGAGCCTCCTTCAAGATGTTGTTAATATGTGAGTAAGATTCTTGGTCTTGGCAGACTTCATACTCCTCCTTTTGGGACAACCCAGGGATACTGGAGTCTAATTTAGCAGTGCTCTGATTTACGTCATTTTCGGGCACTCTCTCATGGTTGGGATTATTGATGTTGGTTTGGTTCTTTCTATTTTCACTGCTTGTCGCCTGGAAGAAAGACAGAAGGAGGATGGCTATTATGATGCTATCATAATTTCCTGTGCAGCTTGAAGAATACTGGCATCACAGTCTACAAAAAACTTCACAGTCCATAATGTACAATCACATGGGCAGTACATTCCCTTCTGATAACAGCCCTGTTGGTGAAGAGGGGTTTAATATCATCCATCTGACAGAAGAGGAAATAGGTCTCCAGTGGGCCCAAAGACCAGTCCCTAGGATGTGTCAGAGAACAGGTTTGAACAGGGGCTTTCTTGCTCCAAATTCTTGCACATATGTGCTGGCCCAATTTATACCATGCATTTCAATAACCTGCATCGGGGAAGTTCCCATCCTCTGTGATCAAGCAGCAATCACTTGGGCAGAATGAGATAGGGATTGGGACCAAGCAAGTAAGATGGAATGCAATTCCAAGTGTGCATGTGGTAAATGAACAATGGGAAATATTCCATTCACACATATGGGCACACACGCTTACCTACAAATAATGGGATCTTTCCATACTTATCTATGAGAGCAGACAGATATGTTTCTCCTACAGCAATTCAAGACTCCTCTCACATCTTGAAATGTCTGATATTTTTTAATAAAAGTTGTAAGTGACATCAGCATTTTTGATGACAAACAACCATTGGTCTCCAATTTGTTGGCTTACTATAATGTGTTTCTTTGCTCTTAAAAGTGTCTTTTCTTGAAATAACTTCATTCTGTGATGTTGGCCATATTATGTGAGATCTCCAAACAGAGTCATATTCTGGAATTCTATTGAGTAGGAGTGTAAGTCAGTGCTAAAATGCTTTCCTAGCATGCTTGGGACCTTGGGTTCCATATCTTTAGGTACAGGAACAAACACTCACCCTTACATACACATCAACGTCTTTCATCAGAGGACTATCAAAGCAAGAGGATGTGATCACAAGGAATGCAATCTAATTAAAATATTGAAACAATATTAGTTTTTATGACTTCGATATTCATTGTTCCCAAAGGTAGCTTTAATAATGACTGAATCAAAGACATGACACCATTCTCAGGTCATGTTAATCTCCTCAGCTCAGTACATCACCTACAAGTATCAAATAACAGTATTCATGCAATGAGACTCATGCATTCCGAGACTGGCTATGAGAGACACTGAAGCCAAAGACCCTATGTGTGAGTCTGGGAAATGGGTATCAGTGGATTTAAGGGCTACCTACATGTATGAAAGTAGTTTCAGAAGAAAACTAGAGGATGAATATCCTTATAAGTCCTACAGCAAAATTCTACATGTAGCACTACATTTATTTATTTACTTACTTATTTTTACATGTAGCACTATTACCATATGTTTTACTTACAAATACTTAAAGACCATTTAAGATATCACATTGGAAAAAAACTACGTTGTATACATTCTGGGTTCCCTTATATATTTCCTGTTGGTTGTTTTTCATTTTTGGTTTTTTTGTTTTGTTTTTTATTTCTGGATTATTCTGATCAATATGGCCATGGGAGAAATCATCACAAATGACAGCATATTTGGTTTGCACTCTGTCTTTTGAAGATGGTGTGCTGGGCAGTTTGAACCAGATACTGAGCAGCACTCTTACAAAGCCAGGTGGATTAGGAAGATCAGAATGTCAAGGACATGCCCTTCTTTAGCAAGAGAGTCAGTTTAAATTCAATCATTTGAGACTATGCCTGTGACATCTTACAGGAAACCTCACAGTCCAGAAAGAAATTCTTCAGAATCATTGAGAAGAAAAGAATGGATGGCAAGCATCCAATATCTGATTGAAACATAACAATTGTAAGTCTGTTGTATACAGACATCACTATTAAAGCATTTTTCATCGATATTTCTACAACTTCAGCATCTTGAATAGAGATGATCACAATCACAAAATGGTTTTTATAAGAGAAGTTACTTGCAGGGCATGTGAGCACATACCTGTGCTTGCAGCATGTGGGAGGCTGAGATAAGAGGATCCAGAAGCCAGTCTGGATTACATACTGAGTTCCAGGCCCACCCCAGCTATGTATCAAGAAGCTGCCAATAGAAAGAGACAGAGAGGCAGATGTGCTTATGGCAGGTACACAAGCAGACAGAGAGACAGATAGACAGATTGAAAGACATACAAGAAGAAAAAAGAAGTGAGAGACAAAGACAGAAAGGAATAGTAAATTTAATTAATCTGCTTTTGGTCCAAACCAGTGCCCTGAGTAGACCTCTTGTCCTGGCTCTGCACCCATTCCCACAACTCCCAGAGGAAGACTGATGTCCTGGTGCTCTAACACACCCAGGATCAGAGGTGAAGAGGCCACAACAACTTCCCCAACACCCAGAGAAACTGGGAACCCCAGGATCCAGGGAAGCAGGAACCCCCACACAGCATATACACAATGGAGTACTACTCAGCTATTAAAAACAATAACTTCATGAAATCCTTAGGCAAATGGATGGAACTAGAAAATATCATCCTGAGTGAGGTAACCCAATCACAAAAGAACACACATATGCATTCACTGATAAGTGGACGTTAGCCCAAAAGCTTGGAATACACAAGATACAATTCACAGATCACATGAAGCTCAAGAAGAAGGAAGACCAAAATGTGAATGCTTCAGTCCTTCTTAGAAGGGGGAACAAAATTTGCACAGAAGGAAATATAGAGACAAAGTGTGGAGCAGAGACTGAAGGAAAGGCCATTCATAAACTGCCACACAATGGGGATTCATCCCACATGCAGTCAAACTCAATCACTATTGTGGATGTCAAGAGGTACATGCTGATAGGAGCCTGAGAGGCTCTATCAAAGCCTGTCAAATACAGAGGTGGATGCTCACAGCCAACCTTAGAACTGAGAAAGAGGTCCCCAATGGAGGAGTTAGAGAAACGACTGAAGTAGGTGTGGGAGTTTGCAACCCCATAGGCAGAACAATAATATCAACCAACCTAACCCCACAGACCTCCCAGGGACTAAACCACCAACCAAAGAGGACACCTGAAACAACACAGGGCTCCTGGCACACATGTGGCAGAGGATGGCCTTGTTGGGCATCAATAGGATGAGAGTCCCTTGGCCCTGTGAATGCTCGGTTCCACTGTGTAGGGTAATGCCAGGGCAGGGAGGAGATATGAAGTGGATGAGTGGGTGGGGGAGCACCCTCATGGAGGCAAGGGGTGGGGCATGGGATAAGGGGTTTCCAGATGTGAAACTGGGAGGGGGTAATTTTTCAAATGTAGATAAAGAAAATATCCATAAAGATTAAAAAATGATCAATCTAAAGCAAAGAACATTTACTAATTAAATTGGGTCTCCAGGCTCATTTCTTCTAACTAGGCCCATAAAGTTGTAGTTTTACTGATATAAAATATGCTCCCTGATTTCTCAGAAATGTCTGTATCACTCAAGTAGTTTGGAAATTTTGAAGTGTAGTTTGTACACGTCAGCAGGAATAATTGACTGAAAAAGTACCTTTATGTTGCCTTAGCTACTTTCTATTATTTTGAGTGCACCTTGATGGAGGGAGCTTATAGAAGAGCTTATTTGAGGCCTATATGTGCAGAGTATAGATACACACCATGACTACCATGGTGGGTAGTTAAACACCAAGACCACCATGGTGGGAAGTTACACTAACAATACTATGATGAATATTTGGCAGCAGAAAGGCAAGTATGGCACTTGAACAGGTACTGAGTGTTTAGAACTTGAGGCACAACCATGAGACAGACAGACAGAGAGAGAGAGAGAGAGAGAGAGAGAGAGACAGAGACAGAGACAGAGACAGAGACAGAGACAGAGACAGACAGAGAGAGACAGTGAGAGACAGAGAGACAGAGAGAGACAGAGAGACAGAGAGAGACAGAGAGAGCGCCCTAAATAGGAATGGTATGGCAAGGGCCTTTGAGACCTCAAAGCCCACCATCAATGATACATGTCCTCCAACAAGACCACACACCTCCTAATCCTTCCCAAACAGATTTAGTAACTGAGGATCAAGCACTTAAATCCATGAGCTATAGAGGTGATCCTTATTCAAACCTTGAGATGGGAAACCACTATTTCATTTTGCTGAAACCTTCACTTTGCATCTCATGGACAGCAAATGATTTATAGACAAAGAAAGATTCTTTCTGTAAGTCACTAAACAAACAATGCTGCTGCAATGCCAATGAAAATCTCTGTTGAGACTCAGTTCCCCCTCACCTCAACAGGAGGATTGGAGGAAAAAACTATGTGGTTGGAAACAAGACCTTGGGAAGAATGTTTAGTATGCTTCAAAGCAGTCTACAACTCCCCAGCATGGCAATTTTTTCTGGATTCAAAATCAATCTGAATTTAATCAACAGTCCTCCCAGTCATAAAGCCTAGACTCTGTAATGTTCTAAGAGAATGAAGTTCAGGGAGAATTCTTGAATTAAAGAAATGTTAAAATGCATGACCAACTGGTAATTTGTTTATCGCTTGATTGAAAAGTGTATGTATTCACTGCCTACAGTGCTCTTCATAACATGAAGATTTACACATTATTACACATGAGTTTCAGAATATAAAGACCTGAAATGCTTCCAGGCTGAACAAATCTTCATCAACAGAACTGTTTCTTAGCATGTCCTGACTGCTCTTAGAAATCTCTTCAGAATGCCTGCTCAAGTACAAAGCTTACACCTTAAAAGAAAAATTAGAAAAGGAAACAAAATAATGTATTGGCCATGCCCTCTTACAGACAAGGAAGCAGACTGTTGAATTACTACCACTGTGCAAAGAACTAAGTATGAATGACATTCTTATGTGAGATTCCGTGCATATGTAGGGTTCTCATCTAGGCTTTCTGAAGACCAGAAGGTGAAATTGGGCAAGAGCTTGAGCTCTAAGCAGTTTTTCATTGGAAACATTCAACCTCTGATACAAGTCTTATAACATCCTCTGTCTGAACTGGGTTAATGGAATTAAACAAACTAGCAAACAAAAGATGATTAGGTAGGCTTCACTTGTACAACACACGTGGACCTGTTCATTTTCAGTCAGCAACTCAGATTCTAATGTGAAATTGAATAAGAGGTTGCTTACCATATTTTGGCATGCTCCATGGACAAGACTTCTTAATATGGTTACAAGCTATTAGGCCATATTTGGCAAGCTCCATGTCCCCATATACACAAGTTCAATAACTGTATCTTCTAAGGTCATTTCAGAAGATACCCCTTTGCTTAGGGTTTCACAATACAACCAGAGACATGGTTTTGACTCATAGTCAAGACTCAGAGCCCATTGATGTCTCCCTCCAGAAGTTCTGTCTTCCAGATCGTATGAGGACATCTGTTGTGACAGAAATGACCCCATACTCATTTCATTTCTGTTGCTGTGATAAAATACCCTAAGCAAGAACAGCTCAGGGGAGGAAGTTTTAATTGGCTTACAGCTCCAGGTTTTCACCTTATTGTAGGAAACTCAAGGTAGAACATTGAAAGCATCTCACCTACACTCAAGGGTAGAAACAGAATCAGCACAGCGATCCTTGCTGGCTCCCTTTCTTGTTTCCTTATAGTTGCTTTTCTTTTTATCCTATGCATTCTGAATGCCTTGCACGGGGAGTGGCACCATCTGCAATGGGTTGTGTCTTTCTAAATGCACTCACAATCAAAATAACCCCCACAGACACGCCCCAACATGATTGAAATAATTTCTCACTAAGACTATTTGAAAGTCAATAAGTTGAACTGAGAAAAACTTGAAGTAAGGTCACCCTAAGGACAAACACCACATTGATTTCTCTCAAATATGGGACATTGATTCAAATGTTTTCTGTGATTATCATAAAGTCCCAGTAGAACCCAAAAAAGTAGAAAGAGGCCATTTGGCAGAGGAAATTTGCATGACATGGTAGAAAGAGCAGAACATGGTTAAATCCAAGTAGAGAGCAGAAATCCTGGTGTCATAAAGGTTAAGCAGTTTGTAGAGTGATGGGAAAGGTGGCCTTAAGGTAAGGGTCAACCAAAATGATGTATGCAGAAGGAAGCTGCATGAAAACCTATGGTCTTCTACCACAAGGAAAGAATATAGAAAGAAGGAGGCAAGGGAACACAGGTGCCAAGAAAGAATGTGAAGGAATACTGGAGGCTGAAGGTTTAAATTGGGTTGGGTGATGGTGGTACTTTACTTTATTCCCAGCACTCAGGAGGCAGAGGAAGCCTCATCTACAAAGAGTTCCAGGACAGCCAGTGCTACATAGAAAATCCCTGTCTGGGAAAAAAACCAGAACAAAAAGCTTAAGTAGGAATGGGAAAAGGAGGTTGAATTTGGCCATGTCAAGCAAAACTAAGGATGAATGAAAAAGCTTTACAAAACTGTTCTGATTGGGAAATGAAGTCATTCATACTATTTTTAAGAAATATGAACAGGTATACTGTATGTGGGTGAACAAACTTATACCTGGAAGGCACAACTCAATAAACAAAAATTTCAGCACCGGAAACAATTTAGCTCCCTCTGGTTGGAGCAGTGATATAAGGATACAGGCTATTGCCACTGGCATGGACACTGTAGCTGAGACACTACACAGTTTTGTTAGTGGGCCTAGGGAAATCAGTCTTGAACTCATCATAAAACACTCCCAGCTAACTAGTGTTCACAGTACCCAGAAGGTGTTATGATGGCTCTCATGAGAGAAAATGTCATGTCTTACCCATGGATGGACCCTGTATGCTATAATACTGTCCTGGCAGGCATGATGAGTACACTGGTGTACTACTGGCAATTCTGTTTCTGGGGCTAAGCAAGTGTTCTGCTGATTGGATCTGAGGGCTGTGCCACATGAGTAAGTGGATGGCTGGCATTGTAAAGATGGTCTATCCCTACTGTTACTGAGCCCATAGTTCCTGCATGGTGCTGGGGGATACTTACTGTTCTTCTGCTAAGTGATTGTGTTGTTAAACTGCCTTGTAAATATTTATGTTCACATCCATGGATCTATATTGCTCTCCCCCACACAGATCAGAGAAACTTTTAGTTGCAAGGAATAGTGGTCAATGCAGAAACACATAACTCTCCAAAGTTCTGACACTAAACAACTGTGAGTGCTCAACCACAGATGGGACATATCCATCCACCTGCTCCTGCCACAAGGCTCAGGAACACTGTTTACTAAGAGACAGGACAGATGTCAGAGCCAGATTACAGGTAGGAACACTGTGAAATGCTGTCCTCTGGTGATGGTATGGCTGATGCATGTCTCACAGTTGTGGTTGCCTGCACAAGACCTGAACAAGGCAGGTAAATGTCCCAGAAGGAGACTGGTGGCCAAATCTCTAGCTGAGGCACCATTGACAGCTGATGTTTCCTGGAGAGGAGTCACTTCTCTCTGTGTAATGGCCACTGGTCAGTGACCTGTGCCTCTGTGGGTGACCCCACAGTTCTGGGCACTTGAGTAGCACTAAGTGAACACAGTGCTTTAAATAGGAACATTCGTATATAATAAAAAGGACATGAAGGTTGGAAGGACAGGTGTTGGGAGGCAGCTGGTGTAGAGTTGCAAGGAGAGGTTGCAGGTAGATATTATCAAGGCATATGGTATCTACGCCTTGCAGGAAATTGCAAAAAATAAAAAATAGTATTAAAATGACACTCTTCTCTCAGGCTGTTCAACGTCCCATCAGGCTGATGGTTAAGCCCACCAGCAAGGCTACAAACCACCAACACCAAAAAGAAATAAAGCAGTTTACCAAACATTCCCTCAGACACCTGAACTTACCTTGTTGACTAACAAATGTCTATTGACCCAACATTTGGTGGAAATGAGCATGCACAGAAATCTAACTGAAGTATATGTGAGACCCTCAATTATTTCTCTCATTTGTCTTGTTGCTGTTTCTTCCTTGGAACTTGAGCACGAGGACATGTGATCAATAGCAGAGTAAGGGTGTGGTATCTGTACTAGTATAATCTACACCTTTGCCTTACACTCTCCATGGTCTGTTCTACTCAGGAATTGGGGGAAAATTTAGGAAGCCATTGTTCTTTATCAGCAATATAGACACACACAGACGTTTCCAAGTTTCTGTTTTGGACCACCATCTCTCATACCTTTCATCCAGGGAGTGCATTTATATGCAACTGTCTAAAGATGCTGACCTTGAAAAATAAGGCCAGTATTTGTACTTTGGTGACTGTATGCAACAGGACATTCTATTGCTCAAGAGCCCAAATTCATTGCTGAGTTAGGTCTAGCACCCAGATTCTAGATATATTTTATCCAAAACCTACCTGTGTTCATGTCCTAGAGGGAGGAATGGTACATGTTAATAAACCTTTTTTCTCTTTCTCAAGAAAGGTGAAAGTGAGCCATACTTACTCATTACCTGGTGAGACATGTCCAGAAAGGCTTTATAATGTTCCCTCCTCACTATGTTATTCTTCCATTCAAAGCCTGCTGTTATAACTACCCAATATTAGCTATTCACGTTAAGACTGCAAGAGTTGAAGTGCCAGCTCTTCAGCACAGCATCACTAAAGCTTTCCAAAATGCCTTCACACACCCCCAGTTTGCTTTCAGTTTTTTCCAGTGAGGAACAAGAAGGACATTGTAGCTAGCTACTATCATAGTGCTCTGTTCTTCAAGTTTATATCTGTCCTAACCATATCAGGTAGGGTGTGATTTTCTGCCCCATTTGTGCAGTGGAGAAATTTCTGTGACTCAGTCCCCCCTGATTGTGCTTAGGAAAGCCTCTTTATCAACCCTCTCTGTGTTCTACTGAACAGTCACACCATGCTTGAGACAACACTTAAAGCCCTGCTCTGGCTCAGAGCCACTGCAGCCCATGAGAAGGCTTTCATGAGGACATCTGGGAAGGTTCTCTTGTCATTGTGGGGATGGAAATGAATACAGCACTTGTGAGCAGTGAGTCAGAAGCATCAATTATATGGCCATAGTACCTACCTCCATAGCACGAGGATCCTGTAGGGCCTGGTCCTTCCTTGTTCTCTTAGAACGAGGGGGATGGTGGTTTTCATCCTCGTTGTCATCTGGTCCTCGTTTTCTGAAAAGTTTTCAAAGGGAGAGGGACATCTGCCATTCATTAACTGATCTTGATACTTACTTTGCAGCCCTGTGCCAATACTGAAATCTAAAGTCTTGTCTATGAAAGTACCAGTCAGTACTACTCTGATGGACTCACATTCTGCAGCAGGTGGCATTAGGCAGTGGAGGAAACATGTCAAACAGGAAGTCTATGTGTACCTCAAAGCCCAACTTCAATTTCCCCCAAATAAGCATCTCAATTTCAACCACTGCCTCAAATGAGAAACAAAGTTTTGGGTCAAATGTTAAAAGTCTACCTGACCAGGCCCATTATCTTAGTCTTCATCCACTCCAGTTTAATAGACTTCACGTGCTGCCATATGGCAGCTCTCAAGGTATGTGCAACTTCTAGAGTCTACTACTGCTTCTGCCCCCTTGGCCAGTGGCTAGAAACACTGAGCAGTTACTTCCTCTATACATTCAGACTACTCTTGTTGCTATAGCAACAATTGTTATGTCACTTGACTGCCAACATCACACTGTGGCTGACTACTTCCTTGAAACTATGTCTAAAAAGTGTTTTAATGCTTCATTTCAGTATACCTTTACTCCCATTCTGGTTTTCAGAAATAATTAGTTTGAGCTATTTTAGAATATTATTCTTAAATATTCTTTTCTTTTATTACATGGCTGTTCATACCAGCTATTTAATTAATGATAGTTACTAGTTCTTTTTAATCATATATTTCTTGGAGCTTAATTATTTTCAGTAGTCTTCAGTCTTGCTTTATTGTCTGAGAAAATGTTTCATGGTCAGATGTACCATTTATATCAAAATTTTTAAATTAAACTGTCTCGAAATAACATATATATATATATATATATATATATATGAGAATTTATACCTAAATAGGTGTTTACACACACTATTGGCTAGATTTATTGAGTGTGACATTCCCAATTTTTTCCTGACTTATCTCTTTACAGTGAACTAAATTAACTGAATCACAATAATAACAAAGCTTTTTTGCACTTATTTAATGCAAAGATTTAACAGAGAAATATTTCTAGATGTGAAAATTAGTAAAGTACTCCACCTTTAAATCATATAATGTCCTCATTGTACAAACATTATATGCATAAAATTATTCAGGACATTTGTTTCTTGTGTTATTTTGTTAAAGTTTATTCTGTGTGTCTTTTGCTATGTATTCATGTGAAGCAGACCCATTTCACATAGCTTTATCTACATGTATATATAAAAGATATTTGTAATTTGATAAATTCTTTCAACATAAGTTATTCTGTGAAGTGATCTTGTCTACAATTACCCATAACATACAGGATAGCCATGATATAATCAATAGAACCAAAGAAGCCAAATAAGCTGGCAGGCCCACGGGAAGATGGTTGAATATTTCTCCAAAGGGGAAACAAATTAGATATCAGAGGTCAATGGAAGGAAGAGGAAACAGAGTGGAAGAGGAAACAGTGTGGGGAGCAGGGTGGGGAGGGAGCAACAATATATAAGGAGAGCAAAGGAATGGGAAGGAAGGTGAGCAGGGGGTTGTGGCAGCAATCATTAGGATTTGCCAGAGACACCTGGGGTTTGTAAAGTCTCCAGGATCTGTGGGACTGACTCTGGCCTGAGATTTCTAGCAGTGGGAGATATGGATCTGGTGACCACTTCCATTGTGAATGGTTCTGCATTATTCAGTGGAGGATAGGACACTAACCCCTCAGAAAAACCTTCAACCATTTTTTCCTGCCTACAAGATGTACAGGGACAAAGAGAGAGCAGAGACAGAGGGAATGGCCAACCAATAACTGCCTCAAATCGAAATCCATCCCATGGGCAAGAGCCAATCCCTGACACTATTACTGATACTTGGTTATACTTGCAGACAGGAACCTAGCATAACTGTCCTCTGAGAGGCACCAAGAAACCAATGGAAAGAGATGCAAAGACTCACAATCAAACAGTAGATGGGGCTCGAGGAGTCTTATGGAGGAGTTGGCAGGTGTTTGAGGGACCCGAAGAGGACAGAGACTCCATAGGAGGAGCACCAGAGTCAACTAACCTGTACCTTTGGGAGCTCCCAGAGATTAAATCACCAAAGAGTGATCACAGGCTAGACCTAGGCCCCGTGCACATTTGTAGCAGATAAGCAGCTTAGTCTTCATGTGGGTCCCCCAATAACTGGAGCAGGAGCTGCTCCTGAGCCTGTTTCATGTCTGCCTGTGGGTTCTGTAACAGCCTTATCTGACCTCAGTGGGAAAGGATGTGCAGGGAGGGGAAGGTGTTGTGTTAGTGGTGGAGTGACACCCAGAGGAAGGTGGGATGGGACAGAAATTGCATGAGGGGGGTACTGGGAGAAGAGGAATTCCAGGTATTGGGTTGTAAAGTGAATAAATGAATTTTGAAAAGAGCATTGAATGAAAAAACTAATGTATTTTTCAATAGACTTCAAAAATTATTAACATATTTTTTCTCTGTGTGTCTTCATGTAGATACATATTATGGATTATATATGGTAGTCAGGATAGAACTAGTTGTAGAAAAACAACTTTTTTAACTTGTACCACATGGGATCTGTTTGAAATCAGATCATCTGGCTTGGTGCCAAGAGCTTTTAAAGAGTTTTACCTTTCAATAATTTCACACATGCATATAATTTGATTTGATAAAATCTACCATCAAATTTTCTTCTTCCTCCTTCCAACTTTCTCTCCCAACATCATGCATTTTTCCACATACCTCTGAATACATGTAAGGCTGGTTGTATGTGCATGGGTTTAAGAACATCTACTGGAGCATGGGTTTCCTCTCAGAAGCCAACTCCCTAAAGAAATTGAATTCTTCCCCAATAACCATTAATTGCTAATAGTTCCTCAGCTAGGGGTGTACATTCATGAACTGCTTCCCAGTCTGTCCTGAGATATTTCATGGTGTAATCTTGTGTAGGTGTTTTGCATGCAGTCACAGCTACTGCTGAGTTCATGTGGGCAACAGTTCTGCATTGTTCAGGAAATGAATTTTCACTACAAAGATCCCACCACCTCAGACTTTTATAAGATTTCCATCCCTTCTTCCCTATAATCCCTGAGACTTGGAAGTGACAAACTCATGATTTAGATATTCTATTTAGGGGAGAGAATTCAAAGCTTCTTTTTTTTCTTTTTGTTTTTATTGATTATGTTTTAATTATTTATTTACATTTCAAATGTTATCACCTTTCCCTGTTTCTAGGACATAAACCCACTATTCCATTCCCGTTATCCCATCGTCTATGAGGTTGTTCCCCCACTGAACCATCCACTCCTTCCCAACTCCCTGCCCTCACAGTACAGTAGAGGATCCAGTCTTGACAAGATCAAGGGCTTCTCCCCCCACTGATGCCCAACAAGGCCATCCTCTGTTACACACGAAGCTGAAGCCATGGGTCTGTTCATGTGTACTCTTTGGATGATGGTTTAGTCCCTGGGAGCTCTGGTTGGTTCGTGTTGCTCTTATGGGGTTGCAAGCCCATTCAGCTCCTTCAAACATTTCTCTAACTCCTCCACTGAGGGCCTTGTTCTCACAATCAATGAATGGCTGTGAGCATCTGCCTCTGTATTTGTCATGCTCTGGAAGAACCTCCCAGGAGACAGAGATATCAAGCACTTCTTGGCATCAGCAATATTGTCTGGGTTTGGTGGCATATATATGCTGGATTCCCAGGTGGGGCAGGTTCTGAATGACCATTCCTTCAGTCTCTGCCCCAAACTTTGTCTCCATATTTCCTCTTATGAATAATTGTGTTCCCCCTTCTAAGTAGGACTGAAGCATCCATGCTTTGGTCATCCATATTCTTGAGCTTCATGTGGTCTCTGGATTACATCTTTGGTAATCTGAGATTTTGGGCTAATATCCATTTACCAGTGAATACATACTATGTGTGATTTTGATTATGTGTGTGTGTTTGTGTGTGTGTGTGTGTGTGTGTGTGTGTGTGTATGCTTGTGTTACCTCATTCAGGATGTTATTATCTAGTTATATCCATTTTCCTATAAATATCATGAAGTCATTGTTTTTGATAGCTGAATAGTACTCCATTGTGTAAATGTACAACATTTTCTGTATCTATTCCTCTATTGAGGGGACATGGGTTGTTTCCAGTTTCTGGCTATTATAAATACTGATGCTATGAACATAGTGGAACTTGTGTTTTTATATGATGGAACACTTTTTGGGTATATACCCAGGAGAGGTATAGCTAGATCCTCAGGTAGTGTAATGTCCAATTTTTGAGGAACCTTTAGACTCATTTATACCGTGGTTGTACCAGTTTTCAATCCCACCAACAATGGAGGAGTGTTCTTCTTTCTCCACATGCTTGCCAGCATCTGTTGTCACATGAGTATTTTTTATCTTAGTCATTGTGACTGGTGTGAAGTGGAATCTCCGGGTTGTTTTGATTTGCATTTCCCTCATACTAAGAATATTGAACATTTCTTTAGGTGCTTCTCAGCCATTTGATATTCCTCAGTTGAGAATTCTGTTTTGCTCTGTATGCCATTTTTAAATAGGTTATTTGATTCTCTGGAGTCTAGTTTCTCAAGTTCTTTGTATATATTAGATATTAGCCCTATATCAGATGTAGTATTGTTAAAGATCTTTTCCCAATCTGTTTATTATCATTTTATCCTATTGACAGTGTCATTTACCTTACAGAAGCTTTGTAATTTTACAAGGTCCCATTTGTCAATTCTTGACCTTAGAACATAAGCCATTGGTGTTCTGTTCAGGAAATTTTCCCAAGTGCCCATG
This sequence comes from Rattus rattus, assembly GCF_011064425.1. Classification (NCBI taxonomy): domain Eukaryota; kingdom Metazoa; phylum Chordata; class Mammalia; order Rodentia; family Muridae; genus Rattus; species Rattus rattus. Next base: position 121,896,637 of record NC_046154.1, on the reverse strand, counting down.
TGTTCAAGGATCTTCCCCACTTTTCTGTCTAATAGTTTGAGTATATATGGTTTTATGTGGAGGTCCTTGATCCACTTGGACTTGAGCTTTGTACAGGGTGATAAGAATGGATCAATTTTCATTCTTCTACATGCTGACCTCCAGTTGAACCAGTACCATTTGTTAAAAATGCTATCTTTTTCCACTGAATGGTTTTAGCTCCTTTGTCAAAGATCAAGTGACCATAGGTATGTGCATTCATTTCTGTGTCTTCAATTCTTTTCCACTGATCTACCTTCCTGTCTCTGTACCAATACCATACAGTTTTTATGACTATTTCTCTGCAATACTGCTTGAGGTTAAGGATGGTGATTCTCCCAGAAGTTGTTTTATTGTTGAGGATAGTTTTAGCTGTCCTGGGTTTTTTGTTATTCCAAATGAATTTGCAAATTGCTCTTTCTAGCTCTATGAAGAATTGAGTTAGAATTCTGATGGGGATTACATTAAATCTGTATATTGCCTTTAGCAAGTGGGCCATTTTTATAATATTAATCCTGCCAATGCATAAGCATGAAGATGCTTCCATCTTCTGAGATCTTCAATTTCTTCCTTCAGAAACTTGAAGTTTTTGTCATACAGATTTTTCACTTACTAGGTTAGAATCACATCGAGGTATTTTATATCTTTGTGGCTATTATGAAGGGTGTTGTTTCCCTCATTTCTTTTTCAGCCTGTTTATCCTTTGAGTAGAGGAAAGCTTCTGATTTGTTTGAGTTAATTCTATACGCAGCCACTTTACTGAAGATGTTTATGAGGTTTAGGTGTTCTCTGGTGGAACTTTTGGGGTCACTTAAGTATACTATCATATCATCTGCAAATAATGATATTTTGACTTTTTCCTTTGTAATTTGAATCCTGTTGACCTCTATTTGATGTCTGATTGCTCTGGTTAGGACATCAAGTAATATATTGAATAGGTAGGGAGAGAGTGGGCAGCCTTGCCTAGTCCCTGAAACTTCAAGTTTTTCTCCATTTAGTTTGATGCAGGCTACTGGTTTGCTGTAAATTCCTTTTACTATGTTTAGGTATGAGCCTTTGTAGGGCAGTCGGCTGTGAACAGTACCCTGATTCTTGGTAGAGATAGGTCAAACCCCTAAAAGGGACAGCAGGCACATTTCCAGTCTCCCAGGAGATCAAGACCTCACCAGTTGCAGCTCCCACAGATCCCTGTAGAGAGGTTTGAGACAAGGCAGTCATGTAGGGCAATGCCCCAAGCCTCTCCTCTACAGGTGAGGATGTGGCCACAGGTTACATAGGTTCAAACAGATCAGTCATAGAAACAGGACCACAAACCTGAATATGTAGATAAGGTCTGCCCAAGCTCTCAAGCCAAACCAATTGGAAATACCTGCTGTCAGACATTGACCCATCCAAATCATCATTTAAGAATTACGTTCAGGATTAACAGTGTGCAGGAAATATTCCATCCTCTGAGATCTTCAGTCATAAGAGCTGTAACACGGCCACTTGAGAAAGAGATCTGCTCTCCGGAAATCCCCGCCACAAGCTCCCCTGCACCCTTTGCCAACTACTCAGTTTCCTGCTGTCTCAGCCTGGCTCAAGCAACTGAAGCAGCAGTGGCAGAAAGGAGCAAAACCAGCAGTGGAGATGGCAGGAGCAATCCCCACTCCCTTCCTAAGTTCGCTCCCCCTCACCCAAAACCAAGCACCTAGCCAGGACACAGATCGCCATGGAGAGCCCCAGGTGCCAGAGCCCCTTGAATTACTGACCTTTCCAAGACTTTTAACATGAAGGGGTGTTGAATTTTGTCAAATGCTTTCTCAGAATCAAATGAGATGATCATGTGGATTTTTCTTCAAGTGTGTTTATATAGTGGATTACCTTGATGGTTTCTGTATATAGAAACATCCCTGCATCCCTGGGATGAAGCCTACTTGATCATGATGGATGATCATTTTGATGTGTTCTTAGTTCAGTTTGTGATACTTTTACTGAACATTTTTGCATCGATATTTATAAAGGAAATTGATCTTACGTTCCCTTTCTTTGTTGGGTCTTTGTGTGGTTTAGGTATAAGCATAATTGCAGCTTCAAAGAATGAATTGGGTAGTGTTCCTTCTGTTTATATTTTGTGGATTAGTTTGGACACCATTTGTATTAGGTCCTCTATGAAGGTTTGATAGAATTCTGCCATAAACCCATCTAGACATGAGGGTTTTTTTTTGGTTGGGAGACTTGCAATGTCTGCTTCTATTCCTTTAGGAGTTATGGGACTGTTAAGATGGTTTATCTGATCCTGATTTAATTTTGTTACCTGGCATCTCTCTAGAAAATTGTCCATTTCATCCAGATTTTCTAGTATTGCTGAATTTAGGCTTTTGTAGTAGGATCTGAAGATTTTTTTAATTTTCTCAGTTTCTTTTGTTCTGTCTCACATTTCATTTCTGATTTTGTTAACTTGGATACTCTCTCTGTGCCCTCTGGTTAGTCTGGCTAAGGGTTTATCTATTTTGATTTTCTCAAAGAATCAGTTACTGGTATTATTGATTCTTTCTATAGTTCTTTTGTTTCTATTTGGTTGATTTCAGCCATGACTTTATTTCCTGCCCTCTGCTCCTCTGGGGTGTATTTGCTTATCTTTTTTCTAGTGCTTTTACATGTACTGTCAAGCTGCTAGTTTATGCTCTATCCAATTTCTTTTTGGAGGCACTCAGAGCTAACAGTTTTCCTTTGAGCACTGCATTCATTGTGTCCCTTAATTTTATATATGTTGTACCTTCATTTTCATTAAATTCTAAAAACACTTTAATTTCTTTCTTTTTTTCTTCCTTTAACCAGTTTGAATAAAGCATTGTTCAACTTCCATGTTTATGTGGGATTTCTGTCGTTTTTGTTGTTATTGAAGATGAGACTTAGTCAGCAGTGATCTGACATAATGCAAGGGATTGTTTCAATCTTCTATTTGCACGTTTTAGGATGAAATGCTCTATAGATATTTGTTAAAACCATTTGTTTCATAACTTCTGTTAGTTTCTCTGTGTCTCTATTTAGTTTCTCTTTCCATGATCTGTACATAGATAAGAATGGAGTGTTGAAGGCTCCCACTATTTTTTTTCTTTGCTTTTCTATTGGACATATTTTATTTACATTTCAAATGTTATCCCCTTTCTTGGTTTCCTGAACATAAACCCCCTATACAATTCCCATTCCCCTTCTATTAGGGTGTTCCCCCTCCCCACCCAGCCACCCCTTCCCTCCTCCCTGCCTGGACATTCCCCTACATTGGGGAGTCCAGCCTTGGCAGGACCAAAGGATTCTCCTCACACTGGTGCCCAACAAGGCAATCCTCTGCTACTTATGCAACTAGAGTCATGGGAATATTCATGTGTACTCTTCCAGTAGTGGTTTATTCCCAGTGAGCTCTAGTTGGTTGGTATTGTTTTTCGTGTGGGGTTGCAAGGACATTCAGCTAACTTCAAACCTTTCACTAACTCCTCTAATGAGTTCCTTATTCTCAGTTAAATGTTTGTCTGCTAGCATTCACCTCGGAATTTTTCATGCTCTGACTGAGACTCTCAGGAGACAGCTATATCAAGCTCTTGTCAACATGCACTTCATGGGATCAGCAATATAGTCTGGGTTTGTTGGCTGGATGATTATGGGCTGCATCCCCAAGTATGACAGACTCTGAATGGTCATTCCTTCAGTTTCTGCACCAAACTTTGTGTCCATATTTCCTCCTATGAAAATTTTGTTTCCCCCTTTTAAGAAGGACTGAAGCATCCACACTTTGGTCATCCTTCAAGTTGAACTTCATGTGGTCTGTAGATTGAATCTTGGATAATCCAAGCTTTTACGCTAATGTCCATTTATCAGTGAGTGCATATTATGTGTGTTTTGTTGAGGGATTGGGTTACCTTACTCAGGATGATATTTTAGAGTTCCATCCATTTGCCTATGAATTTAATGAAGTCATTGTTTTTGATAACTGAGTAGTACTCAATGGTATAGATGTACCATAATATCTGTGTCCATTCCTATGTTGAAAGGCATCAGGGTTGTTTCAATCTTATGGCTATTATAAATAATGCTGCTATGAACATAGTGGAGCCTGGGTGCTTATTATATGTTGTAACATCTTTTAGGTATATGCCCAGGAGAGGTATAGCTGGGTCCTCAGGTAGTGGAATGTCCAATTTTCTGAGGAACCTCAACACTGATTTCCAGAGTAATTATACTAGTTTGCAATCCCACCAACAATGGAGGAGTGTTCCTTTTTCTTTCTTAGGATCTTAGCCATTCTGACTGGTGTGAGGTGGAATCTCAGGGTTGTTTTGGCTTGCATTTCCCAGATGACTAACGATGTTGAACATCTCCTTAGGTACTTCTCAGTCATTAAATATCCCTCAGCTGAGAATTCTTTGTTTAGCTCTGTACTCCATTTTAATAGGGTTATTTGATTCTCTGCAGTCTAACTTCTTGAATTCTTTGTATACATTGGATATTAGCCCTGTATCAGATGTAGGATTGGTAAAGACCTTTCCCCAATCTGTTGGTTGCCATTTTGTCCTAATGACAGTGTCCTTTGCTTCTGCTTTGCAATTTTATGAAGTCACATTTGCCGATTTGTGATTTTGAGTATAAGCCATTGGTGTTCTGTTCAAGAAATATCCCCAGTGCCCACGTGTTCAAGGCTCTTCCCCACTTATTCTTCTAATAGTGTAAGTGTACTGATTTTAAGTGTGGGTCCTTGATCCACTTCGACTTGAGCTTTTACAGGGCAAAAGAATGGATTGATTTGCGTTCTTCTACATGCTGAGCTCCAGTTAAAGCAACACCATTTGTTGATAATGCTATCTTTTTCCACTGCACGGTTTTAGCTCCTTTGTCAAAGATCCAGTGACCATAAGTGTATAGGTTCATTTCTGGGTCTTCAACTCTATTCCATTTATCTACCTGGCTCTCTCTGTACCAATACCATATTCTTTCTAATCACTATTGTGTTATTGTAAAAATATAAAAACTAAAAAAGTATGGTTGTCTTTTATCCTGCTCTAGATCTGGCACTGGGGTGCCCCAAGATATCTGCTAGATATCTTAAGTCTCAGTCAGCAAAGCATCTCACCCTCTTTGCTCCATCCCATGTCACACTGCTGAAGGCATCTCTCTGAGTGGTCAGGAATCTCTCTATCTATCTAGTTCTCAAGGCAGGTTTCCATGCCATAATCACACATCCCAATTCCATGGCGGCCCTGACCAGCCACAACACACTTTCTTACACTTAAATCGCTACATGAAAGAACACACAACACAATAACCTTTGGCCTAATTGGTAAGATACAATTGCCCACCTAAACATACAAAGCTCAGTACACATCCATCCCTTAAAAACAATTGTAACAACATATAAAGGTTGGGGAATCTTAATGTCACCTGCCATATGGTCCTGCCGTGGCTTCTCTCCCTCTCCTTCCTGTCTCTTATTCCTTTCTATCCCAGTCTCCTCCTCATCCTTCAAACTTTTCTCCTGCCTATCCTTCCTTCTCGTCCAATGACAGGCCTTCTTCTATCTTGTAACTGCCTTACCTGTGACATCATCCCACACTATTGCTCTATAATACAGCTTGAGGTCAGGGAAGGTGATTGCCCTAGATTTTTGTGGCTGTTGTTGTTGTTGTTGTTGTTGTTGCTGCTGTTGTTGTTGTTGTTGTTTTTGTTGTTGTTGTTTTTGTTGTTGCTGTTGTTGTTGTTGTTGTTGTTGTTGTTAAGGACAGTTTTTGTGGTGCTCCAGACACCATCCAGACCTGATGGGACATGATCAACAGTTCTCTGCACCCAAATCCCATGAGAGGGTGAGCTAAACCTTCAGAGAGGCAGACACGCCTGGGAAGCCAGAAGAGACTACACTCTGCCCACATTTCTGACTCCAGAGGAAAACACCTAATGCCATCTGGGACCCTGGGGCACGGGGGCTCCTGGGAAAGGTGGTGCAGGCCCTCCTGGTTGCCAACCTCATGGAGAGTTCAAAAGCAACGACCCACAAGCAAACTTGAGCCACGGGACCACAGTTAAGACCAAATATTTTGCTCCAAGCGACCTCCCTGGTGATCTAAGGACACACAGAGGCAAAATTCCTCTGGGTCCAGACACTTATGGTTTTTACTGGAGCACCAACCTCGCTGGTCCCAGCCCCCAGCTCACTGCTCCAAAACCACTTGGGAGAGAGAGCTCACCACCCGGACAGGTGGGCAATCCTGAGACTGCAGAAGGGGAGAGACAACCAATACTGCCCACACTGCCCACATCCCTGGCCCAAGAGGAAACTGTATATGGCCTCTGGGAACCAGAAGATAAGGGCACTGGAGCTAGAGGTCCCCCGAGCTCTGGACACTGCCCGGACTTGTAGGGACCAGATCAACAGTTCTCTGCACCCATATCCTGTGGAAGGGAGAGCTAAATCTTCAGAGGGGCAGATACACCTGGAAGCCAGAAGACACTACCTCTGCCCACATTTCTGACTCAGAGGAAAACACCCTAACACCATCTGGGACCCCCAGAGCACGGGGGCTCCTGGAAAGGTGGTGCAGGCCCTCCTGGTTTGCCACCCTCACGGAGGCTCAAAAAGAATTCCCCATAAGCAACTTGGGCAGGGCCACAGGTAGACCAAGTTTTTTTCTGCTCAAGTGACCTGCCTGGTGGATGCATGACACAGGCCCACAGGAACAGCTAAAGACCAGTAGACAGGAAAGACTACATGGGCAAAATCAGAACACTGTTCCCATAACTGGCTGAAAGAAAAAAGGAAAACAGGTCTACAGCACTCCTGACACACAGGCATATAGGACAGTCTATCCACTGTCAGAAATAGCAGAACAAAATAACACTACAGACAATTTGATGGTGAGAGGCAAGAGCAGGAACCCAAGCAACAGAAACCAAGACTACATGGCATCATCAGAGCCCAATTCTCACACCAAAGCAAACACTGAATATCCAAACACACCAGAAAAGTAAGATCTGGATTTAAAATGTATTTGATCATGATGCTGGGACATCAAGAAAAAGACATGAAGAACTCCCTTAGAGAAACGTAGGAAACATAAAAATAAACAAGGAGAAGCCAATAGAGGAAATCACAAAAATCCCTGAAACATTTCCAGGAAAACACAATCAAACAGTTGAAGGATTTAAAATTGGAAATAGAAGCAATGAAGAAAGAACACAGGGAAACAACCCTGGATATAGAAAACCAAAAGAAGAGACAAGGAGCCATAGATACAAGCGTCACCAACAGAATACAACAGATAGAAGAGAGAATTTCAAGAGCAGAAGATTCGATAGAAATCATCGACACAACTGTGAAATATAATGTAAAATGAAAAAAGCTACTGGTCTAAATCATACAGGAAATCCAGGAATCAATGAAAAGATCAAACCTAAGAAAAATAGGTATAGAAGAGAGTGAAGACTCCCAGCTCAAAGGAACAGTAAATGTCATAGAAGAAAACTTCCCTAACCTAAAGAAAGAGATGCCCATAAACATACAAGAAGCCTACAGAACTCCAAATAGATTGGACCAGAAAAGAAACTCCTCCTGTCACATAATAGTCAAAACACCAAAATCACAAAACAAAGAAAGAATATTAAAAGCAGTAAGGGAAAAAGATCAAGTAACATATAAAGGCAGACCTATTAGAAAAACACCGGACTTCTCGCCAGAGACTATGAAAGCCAGAAGATCCTGGACAGATGTCATACAGACCTTAAGAGAACACTAATGCCATCCCAGGTTACTGTATCCTGCAAAACTCTCAATTAACATAAATGGAGAAACCAAGATATTCCATGGCAAAACCAAATTTACACAGTATCTTTCCACAAATCCAGCCCCACAAAGGATAATAAAAGATAAAGCCCAACATAAGGAGGCAAGCTACACCCTAGAAAAAACAAGAAACTAATTGTCTTGGCAACAAAATAAAGAGAAGAAAGTACACAAACATAAATTCACATCCAAATATGAATATAACAGGAAGCAATAATCACTATTCCTTAATATCTCTCAACATCAATGGTCTCAACTCCCCAATAAAAAGACATAGATTAACAAACTGGATATGCAATGAGGACCTGCATTCTGCTGCCTACAGGAAACACACCTCAAAGACAAAGACAGACACAACCTCAGAGTGAAAGGCTGGAAAACAACTTTCCAAGCAAATGGTCGGAAGAAGCAAGCTGGAGTAACCATTCTAATATCGAATAAAATCGATTTTCAACTAAAAGTCATCAAAAAAGATAAGGAAGGACACTTCTTATTCATCAAACGAAAAATCCACCAAGGTGAACTCTCAATCCTAAACATCTATGCTCCAAATACAAGGGCACGTACATACATAAAAGAAACCTTACTAAAGCTCAAAACACACGTTGCACCTCTAACAATAATAGTAGGAGATATCAACACCCCACTCTCATCAATGGACAGGTCATGGAAACAGAAATTAAACAGAGACATAGACAGATTAAGAAAAGTCATGAACCAAGTGGACTTAACAGATATTTATAGAACATTCTATCCTAAAGTAAAAGAATATACATTCTTCTCACCACCTCATGGTACTGTCTCCAAAATTGATCTTATAATTGGTCCTAAAACAGGCCTCAACAGATACAGAAAGATGAAGCGCCCACCTCGACCAGCAAGGAAGACACAACACCATTGGATTCTTCTCAACAGCTTTTATTGCAGGAACACCTTATTCTTGATACGGGGTACCCCGAGGAACAAAGGCACCAGCCTTATATAGAATACAGGATATGGCTGTAAACTTGTCCTCTGGGGATTGGTGGAGTATGAAATACCCCAGCAATAGCATGAATATCCTCCAGTCTGATAACTGCGGAGAAATGCCAACACATGCCTCGCACTGCAGGTGTTTATCCTGTGACCACGGATGTGGTGCCCATATTTATCTATATGTATTTTCCTACAGAAGATAAAAAATAATCCATGTGTCCTATCAGACCACCATTTCAAAGCTAATCTTTCAATAACAATAAGGGAAGAAGGCCCACATATACATGGAAGTTGAACAATGCTCTACTCAATGGTAACCTGGTCAAGGAAGAAATAAAGAAAGAAATTAAAGACTTCTTAGAATTTAATGAAAATGAAGGTACAACATCAATGGCCTCAACTCCCCAATAAAAAGACACAGATTAACAAACTGGATACGCAACGAGGACCCTGCATTCTGCTGCCTACAGGAAACACACCTCAGAGACAAAGACAGACACTACCTCAGAGTGAAAGGCTGGAAAACGACTTTCCAAGCAAATGGTCAGAAGAAGCAAGCTGGAGTAGCCATTCTAATATCA
>NC_046154.1:121881835-121887156 GCF_011064425.1 Rattus rattus | reverse complement strand
ACCTGAGAGCTCACATCTTCCCACTCAAGCGTGAAGCACAGTGAGGTGTAGAGGCTTTTTCTTCTCAAAGCCAAATCCCAGGAACTTCCTGCATCAATGTCTTACTTCCTGGACCTCTCTGAACAGCACCAACCAACAGGGGATCAGTGTGTGAATCTGAGCCTATGAAAGCCATTCTGCTCTAGCCACTACATATGTGAAGAGTAGAGGATAAAATCAGGCAGGGATATTATATGAGATATAGCACGTGAGACATCACCCAAGCTGTCACCCATCTTGTGTAGGGTCAGTAGATTGTTTGTAATGTAGAAATGTTTTGGTAATGGGATGGTACTGGGATGGGCAGTATCTTACTTTTCTATTGTGATAAAAATATCTGAAATAAGGAAGTTAGGGGGAAATGGGTCTATTTTGACTTACTATTCCAGGAAGGAGAGCAAAGGAAGGATTGGTGACCTCGCATGAAGCCAGCTCACCACCCTGCATTCTCAATATGGAACTAGATAATAAGGAATGAGGGTAGGTTATAAACACTCAAAGCCTGCCCTCAAAGCCTTAGTCCAGCAAGCGTCCACTTCCTGAAGGTCCCGCAATCCCCCAAAGAGTGCCACAGGTGGGGAACAAGAATGCAAACCCATTCATCCATGGGGGACATTTTATATTCAACATATCACAGGAGGAAACAGTGAATATGACTGTATTATGAACATAAGAGAGGAATACATAAATTTTCAAATTAAAACTTGTTGATTGTCTTTAAAACATATTTTATGCTATTGGAAATGTACACAGACCCCAGGTCTCATGGACTCTGAATTCAATGTGTAATGTTTTAACTATAGAAAAACAACAAAGGTAGGGCCTTAGCAGTAAAACTAGTATTACTAGTTGAATTAATCGAATTACCAGAGGCCTTTCCTTGCAGTTGACACTTTCCATGTTTCCCTTCTATGAAGATGCATCAACTCCTATTGCATGTCCTGAAACTAACAATATTAGTAATAAAATGTCTAATAATTACATCTAATCTGCTCTTTGAATGGCAAAAAAGCTGAATGAAAAGCCAAAAGGCTTTTTTTTTAAATGTGCAATTTGGTCTTTCCCAATAAGAATAGTATATAATGAGCTAGTTATATAATTCATCTGTGAGTGAGGCTAAAATACTGGGTAGGTAATAGCAATGTAAAGCTATGCTTCCCTCACATGATCGATGCCTCACTACTCATTATATTCTACTCATTATATAGTCTATGAATGACTATGTATGGTCATTCATAGTTCCTTACATAGAAAGAACCAAAATGAGAGAACCTCTATGGCAATTGCACATATAATTACCTTCAGCCTCTCTGTTGCTCGTTGATGTCCATATTGATATGCACTGCTCCATTGTCTTTACTGAATCAATGAAACAGATGCTTATAAACTCCTTCAGTAGTTGATATTTCGAGATTCATGTCCGTATTGGGATTAACCTTACCATAGCGCTTTGTTTCTTTTAACTTACAGTCTCAGTTTTCTGTCTCTTTATACCCATAAACATTACGTTTCCATAGTGTATTTGAGAAAGCATTGCATCAGTCAATGTAAGGACTAACAGGATGTATAGGTGGGGGTCATTATGAAAGGAAGCCAAGAAGTAAATGGTTCCCCGTTGGATGGCTTCCTCAATCACAGTTTATTTTTTTCAACTGTAGGCTCATAATATTTTCACAAGAATTCCTTTAAAGGAGGAATAAAATGAAGCTATGAGAATCATTGCAGACCTAAGGCCATGAAACAAGGAAGGAAGGCAATATAATGAAGCCAGTGCTGGGCATGTCCTGATGCCTAGTCCAATTCAACACCTATATTGCCGTCTTTCCCCCTCTAGGCAATTTTTCTCTACAGTCAGACCTTGGCTATACTATTGATTGTCTGCTCGCTCTGGGACAAAATGTGGAGCTATGCTTTTTGGCTTTTGATTAATTAGTTCTGAATTTGCTAAAAGCGATATATTTCTAGCAAATATTAATCTACAAAATTAAAGTAAGATGCGCACTTCAAAATAAACTGTATACACGATTTTAAAAAGGTCACTTCAAGGCTACTGCTAAAGGGGAAAAATGGCTTCTAATTGCTTTCTACTGTACATGCCGCACAGCCTAATACCTCACAGTGTGAAAAGTAAATTAGAACAACTTTTCATTGACAAAGATTAAACTTTTTCATCATTCTTAAATTCCTGGGGATTTCCCCCACTGGTTCTATGTGTTTTAAGCTTTTCAATTAAATCTCCTGGGTAGTGTTACAAGAATGCCCACTGACAAGGGAATATTGGTATCTAAAAAAGCTAAACTCTTCCAGAAGCTGTTGTCTTTAGTTTTTTCCAGGATATGCTGAATCTCTCAGTAAGGGTACCTTATCAGTACTCACTGCTAGAAAGCCAAGGGCAGGCTACCTTACCCTGCCATTAGAACTGAACTCATAATAAATTTAGTTTTTGAAGGGAAAGTTTGTGAAACGTCAGGAAGTCAAACACAGTCAACCTTGATAACCAACTTGTTTTCCCTGGAATAATTTATTTTGACATTTGGGCGTATGCACCAGGAATACAAACTCTAGTGAATATGGCACTATAGATTTGTAGGACAAAAAGGAACTCCTGCTTTCCAATTTTCCATCAGCTTTTCCTCCGGTTCACCTTAATTCCTCCCACCGAGGGTTTTGAAAGCTTCTGTGGGTTGCCAAGGAGGACATGCTGGCAGCTGTTCTGTCCCTGGACTGGACCAGTCAATTAAAATCAGCTTAGGAAAAGCATGGGAAGAGATGCATTTTTTTTCTATAAAATATTTTTGGCGGGGTTTAGAGAAAAGACAGCTTTCAACTTTAAAGAGTATATATGCTTGAATGATACATCAAAACAACCACGAGGGCAATGGTGGCTTAGATGGTTGTTGCCAAAATATAATAATATTTTAAATCCAAGTATTAATTCTGTTGAATAAAAAAACACACCCACACAAGACAGGGAAGGGAATCCCTTGCTGCCAGGAATGAGGTAAAGAATTCATTTACGAAGTCTTTATTTCCTAAAATTGAACCTTGCCTGAAGCAAAAGAGCCATTTCAAGGTGTCACAGACAAGAAGGGAGGGCACGCAGATCAGCAATTTTATTTTAAAATATGCTGTATCTGTTTAATTAGTTTCATAACTAGGATTACTGTGAGAGACTGCATCTGGGAAGGCAGTGAGAATGTTGATTCTTTGTGTGTGTGTGTGTGTGTGTGTGTGTGTGTTTGTGAATGTGCATATGTTTGTGTATGTATGTGTGTGTTTGTGAATGTGCATATGTTTGTGTATGTATGTGTGTGTTTGTGAATGTGTGTGTGTTTGTGAATGTGTGTGTGTGTGTGTGTGTGTGTGTGTGTATGTGTGTGTATCTAAATGAATACCATAGAATAAGTTCAGTTCAGAGCTGTTAGGCACTTACAGCCCATGGCTCCAGTCATAAAGTGGGCATTCTAGTTGACGAAGGCAAACAACTTCATCCCTCTTATCGCTCATAAAATCAGCAAAAAACATTGAGAAGACATTTTCAAGCATATGTCCACAGTCACTCAGACTGACTACAGGTACTTTGAAAACAGAACACAGGATAATACCAGACATATGTCAGTAAAATGGGGACATGAGTTAACACACAAACATGGAGGTGGGTTTGAGGCAGAAAAGTGTTGGAGAGCTGACATATTTCAGAGTGCTGTTCTGGAGCTGGCTTCACCATGCAGGCTGGTCTGTAGATTTTGGAGGATCCACAGTCTGTTCATCATGTTTGGCTTTACAACTTTCTTCAGCTTCCCTGAACTAAAATATGCTTGGGACCTAATGGTAAGTACCTAAAACAAAGGTATATATCAGTTTTCAAATTTATATTAGCCCTGATATCAAGAAGCATTATTAGTATATACTTTTGTTATTCTGAAGGAATTCGAATATATATCTCATATAGGTGAAACCTATTCTTTAAATTTCAGTGGAGAATTGAAAGAATATTTGTAAAAATTAGTAAGGAAAAAGAATTTTATTTACATGTGCTGCAGTGGGCTGTAGAACAATGGTCACAACTCTTTGCATCTCATATCACCTATAGATAGTGCTCAGATAGTTTACTAGGTACGCCTGTAAGCTCAGACCTCCTAGGAGGAAGAATCAAGGATTAGAGGATTGGTAGTTCCAGGCTAGCCTTGAACACACGACAAGTATCTACTTTTTTAAAAAGGGAGGTGTGTGTGTGTGTGTGTGTGTGTGTGTGTGTGTGTGTGTGTGTGTGTGTGTGTGTGTGTGTGTCTATTTCTCTGTTTCTTTAGTTGGGTTGGCTGTGGTTTCTTTTAGACAATGGAATACAGGTTAGTCTGTGTGAGCTCCTGATCTGGGCTCCTTCTTCACTTCGTAGCTGAATTTCTATTTGTACTCTGCAGACTCTGAGCTGCCCTGTGAACAAGCCCCGATTGGCTTTCTGGGTGATGCCACAATGCTGCTTGCACTGATCCTATTGTAACGGCCAGCCAGAACAAAGGGCCGAGTTGCTAAACTATGACCTCAGACATATGAGTGAGCTTAGTGAAGCTCAGCACAAGAACCATTAAGCGAGCAAATGGAGATTGCTGACCAATAAACAATCTCTGGTTTGATCCAAGCTATGGACTTGCTTGTTATACTATGAAAAAGAAAAGCCTGATTGATATATGCAAGCAGAATTAAATTGAGAAAGATATTACTACTTGGTGTCATGATTTGGCTCTGAAGGGTCACCTGAAATAGATATGTATTTAAATTCTGCTTCCCAGTCAATGGTACTATTGAGAGGAGACTGGAATATGTGGTGTTGAACTTTATCATTGGTTAAACCTGGTAGTGTGTTCATAGCTGAAGGAGCTTTTAAGACAGGGCTTCACTAGAAGGATACCTTTGAAGTGTGTGGTTTGTCCTGAAACTCTTCTTCCCTTTCCTGGTCACCTTTTCTTCTCCCTCTGCTACTCTTTACTTTTCTTCTTCCCCTCTCTTTCTTCACTTTTCAAACTGGCATGGGATAAAAACACAATCCTATTCCGCTATGCTCCTTCCATAATCATATTCTGCCTTACCAGAGGGCCACAGCAATAGGTCCAAGTGGCCTTGGAAGAAACATTTCAAATTTTTTGTCAAAGTAAATATTTTTCTTAATACTATTTTGAGATTATAATAATACTTACAGCATTTCTCTTCCCTTCCTCCCTTCAAACCCTCCAAGAAATTCTCTTTCACTTTTCTTCAAACTCAAAGCCTCATTTTTATTACTG